>NC_089037.1:16817500-16822500 GCF_034140825.1 Oryza sativa Japonica Group
CGTCTCCCCAGGCAGTTCCACCCGAAGGGAACACTTCTCTACGGATACCGATTCTCCAGACGCCTATGCAAGATGCAGGCTAAAAACGAGAACAAACCGAAGAGGTTTCTCCTATAGGGTCCTTAGCATAAACACTTGTCTAGAACAAACGTGCATAGGACTACAAGCATTTGCACCAAAAAAGTCACTACTACATAGAGTGCATAGGACTACAAGCATTTGCACCAAATTGGTATAGAGATATTAAGTCTAAAAGGGATATAGAAAAAATTATTCAAAGATTAGAAGATATCCAAATTATAGGAGAAATTCCTATGAAATATTGGGAGAAAAATGCTATTGAGTGTAAAATTAATACCGCGCTTACCTTACACAGCGGAGTCGCCACACTTGTGCTTCGGACAAAAAACACTGTTCAAAAACACTATTTATTCGGCTGAATACTATTCAGTTTACTGTTTATTCGGCTGATTACTATTCAAAAACACTATTCAGTTTACTGTTTAAATTACTGTTCAATACTGTTCACTTCGAGAGATATTTTAACTTGTGCTTCTTTGCAGGGTGGCGAATCCTATTTAGACAGCCTCAGAAGCTTGTTTCAGATGATGTAAAGTCCTACTCGGTACTCACCGTATGCCTCACCTATCTGTCTTTTTAGAAGCAACTTAAAAAGATATTCCAAGTCACACTTGTTCTAGCTAAGAGTTTATCGTCTCCCCAGGCAGTTCCACCCGAAGGGAACACTTCTCTACGGATACCGATTCTCCAGACGCCTATGCAAGATGCAGGCGAAAAACGAGAACAAACCGAAGAGGTTTCTCCTATAGGGTCCTTAGCATAAACACTTGTCTAGAACAAACGTGCAGGAATACTTAAGGAAAATTACTTCATATTAAACAGATAAGCTTACATACGGTTTTCCCTTTCGGGAAACCCGAAGGTAGGTACAAGCAAGCTGTTCTTACCTTACACAGCGTTATAACACAACTCCTTGCTTCAATATACTATGCAAGGTAGGCTAAAGTCACTACTACTAAGAATGGTGGAATGGAGGGTGAGAGCGCGCTTGGAAGCTTTGCTCTGAATGGTGTCTTCGTTGTTCTTCTCAGCTGAGCAAACCCCTCCTTTTATAGGAGCTCGGGAGGCTCGACTGTGCTTCAAGCTTATCTTCTAGATACTGTATTTTCACGAGCTGGCTCGCACCATGGAGATGCTTATCTTCTTTTTGGCTTTACTTTGTCCTTGAATTGGCCAAGGTGGAGACACCTCTGTACCTGCGCCTTTCTTTTCCGCCGAAAGCAATATTCTCCACAGTATTTTTAACAGTCAAATGTCATTCACTGTCCTTGCATTTTGGATTGATTCAAATTCAATTCATACTTTGGTCATTCGCCCAAAGAATGGATATTTATTATCAATTTATATTATATTACTTTATTGGTCAGGCTGCCCATGACCACCTAAATCCATAGTATCTACATCAGAAAAGGAGACTTCAAATTTTTCATCATATGCTTTTTTCATTTCTTCAAATTTGTCATTCATTTCTTTCTTTAATTCTTTAAGTATTTCTTCTTTCAATTCTTTTTTAATTTGGGGGGATGCTTCTTCAAATTTTTCAATTATTTTCCAATCGATATATTCGCCATCCAAAGGATCTACTCCCTTAGTCAAGCATTCCTTATACGTAGGTTTTTGGGATGATCCTTCATTCTTAATATTTGAACAATATGGGTTCTCTGGAGCTTTCTTATTTTTGGCTTTTTTGCATTTTTGTATATATTCTTTTGCTGCTGGTTCCAAGTAGTAGTTTATTCCTAATATTTTTCTGGCCTGAGTTAAAGCTTCATCAAAATCTATATATTTTTTCCATGACAATCCACCCATTAATTTTGCATCTATTTTTTGGGCTACTATCTCTTCAAAAGATATGTACACTCCAGGAAGCTTTCCGTCAAAAACAACATATATGGGTTTTTGCGGTATTACTTCATTATTTTCTGATGTTGGCATTATATCATTCATTAGATGGAAATATTCAGCAAGACTGTTTAATATTGATAGCATATAGCCTTTTTCTTCCCTCTTATTATTGTATTGATACCAGAAATTATCTAAAATGCATTCTTGGACTTCATCTAATATTATGTGGGTTTTTGGCTTAAACTTATAGGTATTCGGTGGGAATACTTTGAGCTTATTGTCTTCTCCAAACGTGAAGAACTCAACTCCATTATAATTCATGGACTTCTTCATTCCTGCAAAATAGGCAATCGCGAGAGTAGATCAGGTAAATGATTATCTTTTCCCTTAATATGTTCAAATATAACTTTATATCCGTTGCCAGTAATGATATCTTCAAATAAAATCCACCTCCTAGTGGAACTCTTCTTGCTATTAAGCTGACTATAATATCTACATATAGCTTCGCAATCTGTTCTAACCGTAAATTCTTTGAATCCTAAATATAACCTAAAGGCATTTATCGCATTGATTATTGCAAGTATTTCTCTATCTGTATTGCCTACGGTTTTTAATTTATAGCTTCCAGAAGCATACCTACAAACTTTTTCTTCTGACTTAGATGAATATTTAGTAGGCCTTTGTTTTAATACAGCACCCCAACCAAGCTGCGATGCATCAGTTTCAATAATAAAGTAACTCTCTTCTAATGGTAATTCTAGAGGTTTTAATTCTTTCACCCTCTCTTTTATTAATCTTACTAATTTGATGTCTTCAGAATTAAAATATCTCTGACCATTTTTTCTTAATTTAGCATATAACGGTCCTGCTAACTTTGCTAAATTATTGATGTGATTTCTAGCATAATTTACAAGCCCTAAGAATTGCTGTAATTTCTTTTTATCATTCATAGCATCAGGAAATTCTAAAATTTTCTTAGCAATATGTTCTTGCAAATGAATTTTGCCCTCTCCTATTTCATGTCCAAGGAAGTTAATTTTTTCTTTGCATATTTCCATTTTCTTTTTGGATAATATTAACCCATTTTGTTCCACCTTTCTAAAAAATATTTCAAGATGAGCAATATGTTCTTTGTAAGTCCTTGAGAAGACTAACAGGTCATCTATGTAGACTAATATGAATTCTTGGTTTTCGTTAAATATATTCTGCATTTTCCTTTGGAAAATTGCTGGTGCATTTTTTAATCCTAATGGCATAACAAGCCATTCATAATGTCCTTGAGGACATGTAAATGCCATCCATTCTATAGATTCTTCTGCCATCTTTACTTGCCAAAATCCAGCTTTCAAGTCAAATTTTGAGAAATATTTACTACCTTGTATTCTATTAATCCATTCTTGCTTATTTGGGATATTATAGGCATCTTCTATAGTATTATCATTTAGTCTTTTATAATTTATGACCATCCTAGATTTACCTCTAACTTCTTCTGCATGATTTCTTACTATGAATGCTGCAGACCTGTGTGGACTTCTGCTCTCTCTTATGGCTCCTAGTTTCAACAGTTCTTCTATATGCATCTTAAATTCTTCTATGTCTTTCGGAGTTGCCTCTATTGGGCTAGTCTTAATGATATATTCTGGGTTGATTATATTAATTTTACACTCAATAGCATTTTTCTCCCAATATTTCATAGGAATTTCTCCTATAATTTGGATATCTTCTAATCTTTGAATAATTTTTTCTATATCCCTTTTAGACTTAATATCTCTATACCAATTTGGTGCAAATGCTTGTAGTCCTATGCACTCTATGTTGGAATTTGATATATAATAGTTGTCTATATTCTCACTAAGCTCATATTCATTAATTCTTTCTTCAGGCTCAAGATTGGGTACTTCTAAGTTGTCGACTTTGGGGGAGACTCCACCACGCTTTCGTACCTCTGAGATATATGGAACATTATTTTGATATGGGATAAAAGTAATTCCTTGCTCATGTATTACTGTGGTTTGTACTGATTGTTGAAGGAACCTTAGGCCAATTATCATGTCATCATTAATCATTGACAAATCTCTTATTGTAATCTCATCTATTATATATTTAGTTGCATTAATGTAAACCTCCATATTATAAGCTAACTGATTATGAATTTTCTTTATTCCGGACATGTCTGTGGAAACTTCTGCCTTATTGTCGTCAATTGTGTGAACTATTTCAGGACATCTTGTGAAATATTTGTCATGAATAATATTCTTTGTACACCCAGTGTCTACTAGTGCTAATATTTTATAAGATACTTTGGGTGTCAATTTTACTTTAACAGGGATTCTTATACCTAATATTTCTTTGAAAGGCAATCTTACTATATATTTATTTCCAAAATTAGTTATGGCATCTCTTAGTTGAATTATTTTAGCAGTATTACTGTCTTTTAATGTTATCAATTGCTCTTTAAATTCGGTGTTTTGTATGTCCTTATTCTCTGGTAATGCCTTAATATCGCAATTATTTTTTAGGTTTTCTAATTCTACTTCTAGTTTATTTAGTCTATTTTCTAACACTCGTACTCTACTAGATAAAGTCTTTTCATCTGATTCTAATTCTATTTCTTTTCTCCATTTTTGTTTATTTGCTTTTATACATTCAGCACAAGCTTGTTTTAGACATATACTACAAGTCACTCTATTTTCTTGACTAGGGTAATATATGCAAAAAGCACATTTGATATTATAGTCACCCTTTCCTCTAATCCAATCATGTTCACAATTTAATTGATCCATCATTTCAACCTTTAAACCTGCTAATTCGTCAATTAAATCTAACTCTTCATCGGATGATTCATATTCTTCGTTGATGGTTTCAACTTCGTCTGTTTCTATGATAGAATATATTGACTCGTCATCTTTTATTTCATCATCACATACTAATATGTTTTCATTTACGCTATCTATAATTAGAACCCTCTCTTGTTCTTCATATTTACTAGAATATCTCTTTTGATCTTTATTTGGGCATGTTCTACTTAAATGATCTGGCGAGTTGCATATAAAACATCTGCATGTTTTGTCATA